>NC_077231.1:150955397-150995397 GCF_027887165.1 Monodelphis domestica
CTTTCCTGAGCTTTTCTAATTGGCAGAATCAGATCTCAGTCCAGACAAAAGGTTTGTCTTAATTCAGATGCCAGGAGAAACTACCTGGTACTTAGAATGGCTAAACAGTACAGATATAGTATCTCCTAGCATGATAGACAAAAAGATGAAGATTTCCATTTATGGTCTCAGAGGAATATAATTTAGAGCTTCAAACTTGAGATATTTGGATTTAAAATCAAAAGGCTGTTTTGGGGACCAAAAATGGATTCAAATTATCATTAGCTTTCCACAAATTCCCCTCTATGATTTATTGGAAGTTATTAAACTTCCCAATGAATCATTCCACATGTGATATCTATACATTTCAGGATTGTCTCACCAGGATACATAAGGTCCCAAAGGTATCATAGAAAATTCATAGAGAGTCTATATTTGGGTGTTTCTGAACACATTAAAAATGATCAATAGATGCATTGAGGAGTCATTGGGGACATTCCTCTTTTTGGGACAAGGGTTTTTCAATCAAAATAAAATATTTGTGCATCAAGAAGACTGAAGAGGACAGGTGACTCAATGCCCACAGTTTGGTTGTTATGTCTAAGGGTGCATTCAGAGTCTCATGATGTGGTGTATAATTTCTGGTGGGCATCTTCTATTGCTGTCATCTTTTTAGGCCATCTGGCATCATAATGGTCCTTAGAGAATTTTGTCTGGCAGATTTTTGATTTATGTCCAGATCACTGGCAACATCTTTCCCTAAAATTACTTTTAAAAATCTTAATACAAAGAATCTTTGAACCTTTCAGATAGTTTTACAGTACTCTTTACGTTGTTTTCTAAATTTTTTCTTTTGCCTTTATTTCAGTTTGGTCCATTCTATACTTTAGAGAGTTTTTTTCTTCAGTGTTTTTTGTTTGTTCATTTCCCTTTGGCCTTCTCCAGTTTTTAGGGAGTTGGTTTCTTCAGTGATTTTTTCCCCTAGCTATTGAGTTTTTCTGCCAATTTTTATTATTACTTGATTTTTAACTTCTTTTCAAGTTTTTAGAGGGGTTCCTTTGGTGCTTGATATATATTCTCACTTTCTTTTGAGGCTTCACATATCCTTTTTAGCATTGTCATTCTTTTCTGAATTTGTAATTTCTGTCACTATAATAATTTTCTAAGGTCTGTTTTTTTTCTTTGTCTTTTGCTCATTTTTCTAGATTTTTCCCCATTTCCTTTTCTATCCATTGGGGTTCTTCTCTGATCCTAGGGTAGAGGGGGCACTGTTCCAAGTTTGCAGAGTACATTTCTGGTACTTGGGGTAGACTAGGTTGCTTTTGTCTCTGGCAGTGTCTGCCAAAGGTAGATCTCCTAGCTTGAGGCTTGCAGTTGTTTTGTCCAGCTAGATTCTGATCCCCAGGTGTGCTTTTAGTTCTGTTGCCTAATGGACTGGGCTGGTCTTCACTCTGCCATTGCAACCCTTGCCAAGTAGATTAGGCTGGGCTGGTCTCCCACTCTGTTCCTTCATTGCCTCAGGCTACATAAGAGTTCATGGGTCTCATGCTCTCCATTCTGCCTTCATTACCCATCCTGAGTGGCTTACCTGATCAGCCCTCCACTCTGCCTTTTCACTGCCTCAGCTTGCATAGCAGCTTATTGGGCTTGTTCTGCCACTTTCCACATATGCTGCACTTACTGGGCTCCTCTCTCTTCTTATTCTAGTGAGATATTCTCCTCCTCTTTTACTTTGTTTTGAAGTGATTTATTTTCTTTTGTGTGTGTACAGAGGGTTCAGATGATCCGAGCATCCTTTACTCCACCATCTTGGCTCCTAGCCTGTAACTCCATAAGTTTTCTAAAGTAAGAAGATCTTATACTAAAATTATGTAGATGAAGATGATTGTTTTGTTGATAGGTTTTTTCAAATCAACAATCCCCTCCTGTCCTGGAATCTGAGAAAATGTGTCCATATGCATAAACATAAGGTGATCCTAAAAAGTCCCCCATTAGTAGCTGGGGGCATCAGGAAAGGCCTTCTATGGAAGAAGGTGGATTTGGGGCTGTCTTGAAAATATCCAGGGAAACTAAGAGGCAGATATGAAGAAATGGAACATTTCAGGCATAAGGGAGAGGGATGGTCAGAGAAAAGACAGAGATGGGCTGTTAAATTTGAGGTACAACAAGTAGGTCAGCTACATCTGGATTGCAGGGTGTATGGAGAGGAATAAAGTACAAACACACTGGAAAGGTAGAAAGGGGTCTTTTAAATGCCAAACAGAGGAATTTATACTTGACCCTAGAGATAAAAGTGAATCACAGCATACTTAGATCTGTGCTCTAGAAAAATCCCTTGGGCAAAAGACAACAGAAACTTGAGGCAAGAAATTTGGTCAGTCAGGGCTTGGGGGGGAAAGATAAATTCTGTTTTGGAAATATTAAGTTTGAGATGCTTACAGGATATCCAGTTAGAGATGTCCTAAAGGCAGTTGTTGATGCATGACCTTTCCTTTACATCCTAAGATTTCATGATCCAAGTATAACTTTTTAATAAACCTGAAAATTAGTATAGCATAACAATTTTACCTAAAAACAGTAGGCTGCATCCAAAAAAGATCAAAGATGGGGGAAAGGACCTTCTTCTACAAAAGTATTTGTGGTAGTTCTTTTTGTGGTGTCAAAGAAGTAGAAACTGAAAGGAATTCCAATTAGGGAATGGCTGAACAAGTTGGGGTATATGCTGGTAATGGAATACTATTATGCCATAAGAAATAATGAATAAGAAAATCACAAAGAACTAGAAAGATATATGAAATGATGCAAAGCACAGTGAGCAGAAGCAGCAGATCACTGTACATAGTAACAACAATAATATATGATGATCAACTGTGAATGATTTAACTATCATCACAAATACAAGTATCTAGCACAACTCCAAGGGACTCATGATGAAAAGAAGATCTCCATCATCAGAGAAGGCACAGATGGAGCCTGAATGCAGATCAAAGCATACCATTCTTCACCTTATTCCCTCCATGAATTTTTTTCTAGTGTAAGTTATATGTGTATTCTTTTATAACATGATAAACATGTAACTATGTATTATATGATAACACACATATAACCTATATCATATTTTCTGAGGGTAAAGGAGGGGATGGAGAAAACATGGATCACAAAATGTCAGAAAATGATTATTAAAACTTGTCTTGATATATAATCTAGAAAAAATAAATTTCTAAAAAATAGTAGAGAGAAAGGATAGGGACTAGAACTGTGTTTTCATTGGTATCTGGATCTCCCAGTGGAGGAAACCCTCTATTTTTAGATTCTCTACAACTTCAATAACTACATAAGCACCCTCCGAGGTGAAGTGACTTATCAAGGGTCACACAGCCTATATATATATGAGGCAGGGCTTCAATTCCTATCTGAATGGCCTTAGACAATTCGTTGGCTCAGTAAATAGAAGGTTGGATCTGGACATGGGAAGACCTGATTTTAAAGATGGCCTCAGATACTTATTACCTGTGTAACTGGGCAAGTCACTTTCTATGTTTACTTTAGTTTCATCAACTATAAAATAAGGATGACAAAAATAACCTCCCAGAGTTATTGTGAGAATCAAATGAACTATTTGTAAAGCACTTAGCACAGTGTGTGGTATTTAGCAGGCTCTTCTTTCCTTCCTGAGGCCAGCTCTTCATCTAACACTCCACAGCTCTCTCTAATAAAGCAAAATAAGCCACAGGTCTAGGTTGGATCAAAACCTTAATAGGTCATCTTCTTCAGGTGCTACGGGAGGGACTGAGGAGATGTTCAATCATTCAGGTCCTTTCTAGTGACAATCCTGTGACTTCCTCATCCAACACTATTCTTCTTCCTTGCCTAAATGAAGGATGGGTTACACCCACTACAATCCTATGGCCACCCAGGCAGAAGGAAGAGACTGGGGTCAGGCACAAGAGAGAAGGAATCCTCAGAATGGAGATGTGTCCAGCTGAGAGGATGAAAGAAATGGGGTGACAGATGAAAATGAATAAGGAGAAACAAAATGCTGGTCACTAGACCAGCCTGTCTCAGCCTTTGGTCATTTTGCTGTGATAAGATGGAAAAGTGAGTCAGCTCTACTCTTTGGGCATGAGCCAGGGCCAGTAACCAAGGTAAGCAGAGCGATGCCTAGAGCAGACACTGGGGATTTGTGGGCTGGACAAAGGAATCAGTGCCTAAGACAGATTGCTGGCAGAGCAAAAGAAGCCTCTGCTACCTGGAGAGACAGAAACTAACTAGGTTCTCCTCCACCAGCTGGACCCAACCCTTCCTGAGGTTCTGCCATAAATAGAAAACCCCTAAAGCTGGTCACCTGCTGACTCTCCCTGGGAGAGGCCGGGAGAAAGAACTGAGACACCTGGGGTTGGGGCTTGCCTGGTACTCAAGGCAGGTGGTGGCTCCCAAGAGAAGATGCCCATCGTGGTTGCTTTGATGCATCTGCTTTTGATTCATTTCAAATATAATGATTAAAGAGTTGTGTAAAACATGTTTAGTAAATGGCCACAATAGCAGGGATGGGATGAGAAGTGGAGTCTTCTTACTGGGTGGAGACATCACAGGTCAAGAGTCAAGTGGATAAATCCACACCCAGGACTACCAGAAGAAACAAGGGTGCGGGGCATTATTCAGGAGGTGCAGAGACAAAGGAGTGAGCCACAGCAGCTGGCATGAATCCTGAGAGAGGCTCCGCGAGGGATGGTGGGTACTCCCAGAGCACCCTCTGGTGTTGGGCAATATACATGACAACCAGCGTGAACACCCTTAACCAGTCCATTTATTGATTAGTCTCTGCCATTGAATGGGGTCAGGCATGGTCAATATTGCCCCCTGGTGTCACAATATAATCAAAACTTCTATTCTAAAGTTCAGAATAAAGTCCAAGCAAGAGGACCCCTTCCCTTTTAGCCACAGCTACATAAATTATAGAGTTTTAAATATTTTCCAGGCACCAGATTGATTCCTTTAGGAAAAACATAGGTAACTCAGGAGTTAACAGAAACTTACCAGAAGAATTAAAATCTGTTGAGAATTAGCAGGTTAGTTCTAAAACCTCAGGTCTTGCTTTATTGCATCTGTCTGTAACAGATTATAAATTAGAGTCATTATGTTTCATTATTCATTGTAGTGTGCTCCCAAGCTGTTAAATCTCATGGTCTGGTGAACACACTTGACCCAAATATGGATGGATGTTACAGAATAAGATTTTGGGGGTCTGAGAACTGCTTTTTAATTGAAAAGAGAATAAGAGAGGACAAGCAGAAGGAAAAGTAATGATACATATATCCTTTGTCCTCAATGAAGAGCCTTCTCTGTTAGAAATTTTGAACATGAGTGCTTGCTGCCCTGTTTTCTTTATAGTGACTTGACCTCTCCAAATACTACATGAAGTTGTTCCTGACTCCCAACTCAGCCCACAGATGCTTCCCCCAAAACACTTTCAAAAAACTAACAGGTATTTATTTTTAAGCTCAATTACTCATTTCTTTATTTTTGCATTGTGTGCTTTTATTATCTTTCCCTCCAACTACCCCTACCAATTGAACAACAGATAAGTAAAAATAGAAAGATAAATAAATGGAACTTTCAAAATAAATATGTATAGTCCAGCAAACAAATTTCCAAATTGACAATGTCTGAAAATGTATGTTTCACTTCCGCATTTTAAGTCTGTCATTGATCTAATAAAAGTTGGACATGTTTCACCTTCAGCCCTTTGAATTTGTGGTTTATTACTGTATTGATCACAATTGTGGAGTTTTTCAAAATTGTTTATTATATTGTTGTCATTATATATATCATATAAATTGTTCTCTAGTTTTGCTCACTTCTCTATGTATCAGTTCTTATGGCTCTTCCTAGTTTTCTTAAACTGTCCATTTCATTATTCTTAGGATGGTTATATTCCATTGCATTCCCAATCATTATTTGTCCAACTATACCCCCCCAAGAGATGATCAGCCCTTTGGTTTACATTTTTTGGTCACTACAAAAAAGATATGCAATAACATATATTGATGAGTCCTTTTCCTTACACTTTGATCTCAAAGAGGTAGATGCCTAATACTGGTATTATATTGTAGAGTCAATTTTATGACTTTAAGGGAATAGTTCCAGATGGACAGACCAATTCACAGGTGTGCCAATAGCACATTAGCATGCCAGTTTACCCCCAGCATCTCCAGCATTTGTCTTTTTTTTTTGCCATTTTTTAAACCTGATGGGTATGGGGGAGAACCCCAGAGGTGCTTCAATTTGCATTTGTCTAAAGGTTAGTGATTCGATGCATTTTATATGGCTTTTATAGCTCAGATTTCTTTCTTTGGTTATATTTATTTTATATATTATCTCCCCCAAAAGAACAGAAGATCCTTTATGGTGGGGACTATTTCTTTTTGTTTGTATCTCCATCATCTAGCACAGTTTCTAGCAACTAAAGAGATAAGGTTGAGCCGATGATTTCATTGGTATAGGAAACTCCCAATGAAGAAATCTCTTGTACCTATGCATTTCAGAACCATCTTTCAGTATATAATCTTGGAGAGTTGCCTGGCATTGAAAAGTTGCGTGACTTGCCCTGGGTCACAATCCACTACATGTCAGAAGTAAGTTTTGAACCTAGCTCTTCCTGACTCTGAGTATTTAACTATGCCAAACTGCCATTTGCCATATATGAGGTGCTTAATAAGATTTCATTGAATGGTTGAGTAATTAATGTAATGGAAATGCCATTACAAAACTAGGATAGAGAGCACTGAGTTAGAAAATCCTAAACACACGTATTAAATTACTCCTGAAATGTTCAATCTTTGCTTTGCAATTTCCATCCTTAATGCTATAAACATTTTCATTAATTAATTTGATAGACTTATTGAGTACTTGTATGCAAAGGACTGTTCTGGGTGCTGTGAGAGATATTTTTGAGATTTGTCCCCTTCTCTCAAGTTTATAATCTACTATGTCATGACGCCATGTAAATGAGGAAACATGCTAGAATATTTTTTTACAAGGTGATGGACAAATTCATATTTTCTATAACAGCTCTACTAAAAAGATCTTAACTAATGCATAATTGATAATAATAAGATCTAATATTTACAAACCATTTCAAGGTTTAAACAGAGCTTTCTCTCTGTGTGTGTGTAAATATGTACATATAGATATGTATGGATTCTCATTTAATTCTCACAATTACCCAGTAAGATAAATGCTATAATTTCATCATTTTCCATATGGAGAAACTAAGACTGAAAGATGTTCAATGACTTGCCTCCATTATACAGATTATTAAGTGTCTGAAGCAGGATTTGAACTCATGTCTTCCTAACTCCTTAATTAGCACTCTGTTCTCAATGCTACACTGCCTTCAGTTCAGAATTATGGACTGATGGATCAATATGGAAAATTAAAAACAAATATGTGGTAGTGTGGGAACAAGGGAGTCGACACAAGTAAAGTTGGTCCTTGAGACCAGACTCCTACAGGGACTTAATAACGGCCCAAGATAACTAAAAGCTGGAAGAGGATAGAAATAGAGAAAGTCCAGATCATTCACTTTCAGAGACCTTTCATTCTTGTCTCCTTCTGGAGGCACTGGTAGGGAAAAGAGAAGAAAAAAGCTGAAGAGAATGAGGGACTGAATCATTTTCATCGAACTATGCCAAGAATATAGCAGGGATCCAATAAACTGACACATTTGCTCTGCATATGAAGAGTTTACATAGGAGGTGAGAGCATGAGCTCTGCCCATCTGAAACCCCACACAAAGTTGGCCAGTTCGAGGTTTCCACCTATATTCTTCAACTTCTCACTTTACCAACATGTAATTTCCTTTTTTCTAACCTTAAAATAAGAAATAATATTAACTTGTAGAAGAATTTTTGAGGCTTCTCAGACCTCAAAGAGTTCTTGCAGCATAACATTTTGATGAGTTGTATAAATGAATAAGAAACACATGAACTGAATTTCTTGTCATAAGACAGTTTAATACAGTAGGGAAAACCAGTTATGAGCTAAATAAATGCACATTGGGGTTCAGGGTTTCCAAAATGCTTGAAAAAGAGTTTGGCACCTCTTTTTCTCTTCTTCTGTTCTGTAAGAGGTGTGGAGAATATTCACTGCGCCTCACCATATCATAACAACTTAAAGCCAGTGACCTTTCCTGGGGGAATCAGGATTTCTCCATAAGCATTCAATAAATCTGAGTGGCAGAGATACAACAAACACTTCATTTGTTCTCAGTTCCCCTCCTTACTGGGCAAAATCTGTTTCTCGAGTTTTGCCTAATCATTCTGTGTCTACAGGGAACTCCCAAAGTAGAAATTCTTTCCCCTACAGCAAATTGGCAATTAATTGATCATTTGTCATCTTTAAGAATTAACTGGAGTTTTTAACAGGAACGAGTGTCCAAAAGGTTTTATTTCTTTAGATTTGAAACAATTATATGTTTTTGTTGGTTTTATTATTAATATAGTCAATTATTCTTGTAGTTTCCCTAATGTTGAACCATCCCTGCATTATCACTGGTCATAATGTATGATATTTGTGATATATTGCTATGCTCTCCTTGCTAGTGTTTTATATAAAAATTTTGCCTCAATATTTATTAGGGATATTGGTCTATAGGTTTCTTTCTCTATTTTTACTCTCCCTAGTTAGGTATCAAAACAATATTTATATCATAAAAGTAATTTGGTCGGAGTAATCCTTTATCTATTATTTCAAACAATTTATGTAGTACTGAATTAATTATTCTGGGGAAAGCTAGGTGGCTCAGTGAATTGAGAACCTGGCTTAGAGACAGGGCATTTTCAATTCAAATGTGGCTTCAGCTACTTCCTAGCTTTGTGACCCTGGGCAAGTCACTTAACACCCATTGCTTAATCTTTACTACTGTTCTGTCTCAGACCTAATATGTAGTATTGATTCTAAGAGGGAAGATAAAGTTTAAAGAAACAATAAATTATTCTTTAACTTCATGATAGAATTTGTTTGTAAATATATCTTGTTTAGGGTTGTTTTTTTTTTTGTTTGTTTGGTTTTGGTTTGGGTTGGGTTTTGTTTTTGTTTTGTTTTTGTTTTTTGTTTTTTGCAGGGCAAGGATAGTTCATTTATAGCATGGTTAGCTTCTCTTTTTAACTTTGATTATTTGAGTAATCCTTTTCTTTTCTTTTAATCTGGGCAATTTATTTTTTTGTAAATATTAATCCATTTAAGTAAATGATTATCAGTTATATTGAAATATAGTTGGGTGAAATATCTCCTAATAATTACTTTTATTTATTCTTCATTGGTTGTGAATGTACCTTTTTCATTTTTGATACAGATCATTTTTTCTTCTTTATTTTTTTAACCACATTGCCTAATGGCTTATCTATTTTTTTAAACCCTTACCTCATGTCTTGGAATCAATATTGTGTATTGGTTCCAAGGCAGAAGAGTGGTAAGGGCTGGACAACAGGGGTTAAACCAGATTTGAATCTAGGACCTCTCATCTCTAGGCCTGGCTCTCAATCCACTGAGCTAACCAACTGCCACCTTATCTATTTTTTAAACAGCTCCTAAATTTATAGTTGAATAGTTTCTTTGCTTTTAGTTTTGTTAATATGTTTTTTTTTAGCATTGATATTTTGGTGTATAATTGGGGGTTTTAATTTGTTGGTTTGCAAGGATTTTTTAAAATTATATACCCAATTTGTTGATTTATTCTTTCTCTCTTTTACTGATTTAAGTGTTCAGAGGTGTGTTTTCCCCCAATCTCTGCTTTGAATTCATCCCATAAATGTTGACACTTTGTTTCATTGTTGCCATTTTTTCCAATGAAATTATTGTTTCTATAATTTGTTTTTTTATTCATCCATTTATTTAGGATTTTTTCTTAGTTTCCAATTAATTTTAATCTTTTCTTCAAAAGCCAAGACTTACTGAATTTGATTTTTCTTATATTATAGTCAAGAAAGATATACTTCATATTTTGGCTTTCCTGTATTTATTTAAGGTTTTTAATGCCCTAATATAGTGTCAAATTTTTGTGACTGTGCCATGTGTAGCTAAGAAATGTGTATACTCCATTCCATTCCTATTCAATATTCTCCAAAGGTAAATGAAACTTTTCTCAAAATGGTAAACAGTATCTATCTAAAATAAAGTAAGCATTTTCTTACAAGAACAGGTTAGAAGTCTCAATATGGTATAGACTCCAAGAGCAAGAGGGAGAAGGGATGCTGTATAAAGAGTATCAATTGGCCCACGTTGGAAACAGAGCAAGTCAAAGCTTCTGGGTCAATCAGCTGTGGAAACAATCAGTCTATGAGTAGCCAATGTATTTCCATCCTCTATAAGACAGGGAGAATCAATCTTTTGGGGAAGTTGTTATGTCAGAAGAAGAGACAGATTAGGAAGAAAGATTATAAACCCAATTTTCAGCATGGAGAGTTTAAGGTACCAGTAGGACATGTAGAGATGCCCTGAAGACCAACGTAGATGTAAGTCTGGAGCTCTGAAGAGAAATCAGGGCTGGAGGCAATAGACGTGGGAGTCATCTACAGAGAAGGGGCAATTGAAGCACCCTTCGGCAGAATACAAGAAAGACCATCTTCCTAGCTGTGGAAGCTCCAACACTCCAGGCTTTCAGAAGTAAACTAAATGAAGTACTAAACAGAGAGTCTTGAATTGGCAAAGAGGACCAGATGACCTAATAGGTCTTTTCTATCTCAAATTCATGTGATTTCACAAATAGCAGAGCAGTGTATCAAAATACAAAGACTCCATTCCTTTTAGAGATTCTACTAGGGTACAATTGATACTGGACTGGAAAGTATTTCAACCAACAAATTGCACTTGTCACAGTAAGTGAGCAAAGGGCATCTGAGGATGAATTTGTTTTCCTTGACTTCCTTCTGAGGTTTTTCACTTGCTTGCAAATTTTCAAGTTTCAGTAGTCAGTGGCTGATCACACAGCTGCCACATTGAGTTAGCTGGGTGTGGCTATATGCAGAACCAAGATAATTTCCATTTTATATCAAGGCCATCCAAAGTAAGGCTTTTGAACACAGGGGGATTATTCCATAACATTTCAAGTTTTAGAGCTACTCATCAAATCCAATTTTCTTATTTACCCAAAGAAGACACTGAGATCCAGAGAAGTGAGTGACTTGCCAAAGATTATTCAGCTACTTTAGTGACAGAGCTGAAATTAGAACCCCATGCTCCAGTCTTCCAATCAAGTGTCCTTGTCACTACACTGCAGGGTTAAAATGTTAAATTAGAAGTAAAAGTTAGCCTGAGATGATATACACTTCCCTAACCAAGAATTTAATAATTTTAGTGGAAGGGAAGGTCTTTTTTTCTGTAGACAGACAACTCAACTGACTTTTCAATTCACATCAATGGATATATACAACTACACATATAGGCAAATATAAACATATAGAGCATATTAATATGTATGTGTTTGAAGCAAAACACAGAAGGAATATAGTAATGACAAGATAGTGAGAGATGTTAAAGCAGTAATAAACACTAGAAGAGATGTTCCAAGCCTAAAATAAATTAGGCAAGTCTAAAAGAAAGCAGGCTGTGACCAAGTAAAAGTGCTCAGAAATACCGAAGACAAGGAATCCATAGCAAAGAACTTTAAAAAAAACAACAGATGCCCATCAACTGAGGAATGGCTAAACAAATTGTGGCACATTGATTAGAATATTACCATACTCTTAGGAAACAATGAATCTGAAGACTATTGTACCTCATGAAGAGACATGAACTGATATAACATTAAAGGATATAAAATATGAAGCAGATATAAAATGCTGAGGTAAAGTGAAAAGCAGAACCAGGAAAAGAATATATATATATATATATATTCATTGTTGTAGTTATTATATACATATAATAACTACAACAATATAAATGGAAAGAATAAGCACGTAAAAAACTAAAAAAACTAAATAGTATGTAATAATAGTATGTCCCCAAGAATAGAAAAGAGAAGACATCCATCTTTGTCTCTTCTTTGCAGGTGTAGATAACTAAGGACATGAAACACTGTTTATACTCTTGGGTTTGGTTGATACCTTGGTTCATTTTTCTGAATTGATTTTTCCCTCTTGTCTTTTGAAATTCTTTTTGATAAAGGAGGGATCTCTCAATCTGAGACAGGAAAAAAAATAAGAAAAGGAAGATGACATAAATAAAAAAGAAAGGGATAGCAACTAGAATGGGATTTCATTCATATAGGGAATTTCCAAATGAAGAAACTCCCTTGACCAATGCAGGGCAGCATCTTTTCTACATTTTGTAGCGGTAGAGTTGCCTGGGGACACTGAGGGGTAGCTTACTCTGAATTATTCAGAGTCATACAGCCAATATGTGTGAGAGATGGGGCTTGAAGCCAGGCTTTCCTAGTAGTGAGTTCTATCCACTACAACATATTGCCTTTCTTTAAAACAAAACATAACAATAACGTTGATTTAAAATATTTTTAAAGGAAAGAAACAGGACCTCCAACACAAACACTTGATATTTCAGACTTTTGTTTTTTAATCAGATGCATCAATGCCTTGGCCTCATGCACTTATTTGAGGCAAAACCCCTAGAAGATCAGAAGTAGAACACAGCTAAGAAAACTAGAAGAGCATATTCTGATTAGTGACTTTAAAATGTGCTCCTTGCTATTTACAAATGCTTTCTGAAAGTCTAGCTGACAGCCTCTTCCAAACATAACTATAATTGCAGCACACAAAAAGCACCAGTCTTGGAGTTGGAGAACCATGGCTTAAATCTCAAGTTTGACCCTCATTAGCTTTGCAACTTTTACCTCTCTGAAGCCAAGTTTCTTCATCTGTATGAAGTAACTCGAAATCCTCTCAGCTGAGCCCTGCAGTAGCTACGCCAGGTCTAGGTTTGTGCTTCAGAATCTTCTCCAAACCATAACCCTAATTCCCTTCAGTGTGTTTATGTTTACTAGTTAATCTGAGATAGCACAGAATTGAAAATAAAACATCTAATGGAATAACATAATAAAGTGAAAACAAAGCATTCCCTCAATGCGACAGCAAGGTGGTGGTACAGTGGATAGAGCACTGAGCTTGGAGTCAGGAAGAATCATCTTCCTGAGCTCAATCTGGTGTCAGATACTAGCTGTTTGACACTGGACAAGTTACTTCAGCCTGTTTGCCTCAGTTTCCTTATCTCTAAAATGATCTAAAGAAGGAAATGGCACACCACTCCAGTATCTTTGCCAAGAAAACTCTAAATGGGGCTGTGAGAGAAACTTTTGGGAACATTAAAGAAAGATATTTACGTAAATGTGAGCTGTTGTTGCTGCCTGAGTCAAAAAATCTAAAAGCCAGAACTCCTTTAAAAGTACCACATGAGCACTACACCCACAACCCCATATGAGAAGGAAAGTCAGAAAAAAGTCAAAGGTAATCACAACTGAAAAAGACTGAACAACAAAATTCCCCCAATGAAGCTTGAGTTACTCTTGTGAAAATATATACACTGTGAAGCATGGACTTTCATAAGAGTCATACATGGAAAGTAGGGAATATGTATATTCCCTACTTTCCATGTATTATATATATATATATTCCCTACTTTCCATATATATATGTGTGTGTGTGTGTGTGTGTGTGTGTGTGTGTGTGTGTGTGTGTGTGTGTGTGTGTATACACACATAGGGTATTTCCATAAAGGGATTCAACCACAAGAATAATAAGGTCGCATGCATATGGTGGGGCAACTTGTGCCTAATTCCACAATGCTGATATCTTCTGGGGATGTCACCAAGCTGCTCTCTACCAGACTCATTTCCCACCAGATACTGTTTTCCTCTTCTCCCCATCAAGCATTGCATTTAATTTGCTATCCAGTGGTCATTTCCGTTGCCCTTTTTTAGGCATCACATCTCTGTTCCAGCTGGCTTTTACCAATCTTTAGTATTACCTAATATCTTGCCCAATGTCTGTTGGGAATGTTGTGGTTAGTAAGGATCTCCCTGCACAGGGAAGGTTATAGTTCCATTAACCAGTTCCTCTGTATAGTATTGTGTTTAATAAGCTTCTCCCTTTCCTTAAGAAGGGCTAAAGCTCTTTCAGTCAGCTTCTGATCCTCAATGACAGTATTCAACTGAGGTGTAATCCTCAGGGTCAGTAGCCTGCTTCTCCTCTGACTTTCATATGCTAGTCATTACACAGTCACTGTCTACACCAAAAAGCATCAGTCTGGGCTAAGATCATGTCTCTTTTTTGATTATTCTTGGAATGCTTCCTTAGTCTTCTTACATTCCTCTCCTAAAAATTATCTCCTATATTATCTCCCGTAAGTCACTCAACCCAACATTCATTTAACTTAAGGTCAGAAATCCATTTTAGTTCTTAGATCTTATCAAGTATCTCCCTGGTTAGGCAGATATCCCCAAAGCTCTGCCTCCTCAAACTGAAAAGGAGCTGAATGATAACATAGCATATAGAGAGTCTTTTGGCCCAGGACTCAGGAACACCAAGTTCAATTTTGTCCTCAAACACTTTGTGACCTTGGGCAAGTCACTTAATTTCTTTCCGCAACTATAAACTAGGGATTATAGTAGCACCTACCTCACAAGGTTGTTGTGAGGTTCAAATGAGATATTTGTGAAGCATTTAGTAATTGATACATGGTAGGAACTCATTAAATGCTTGTTTTTCCTTCCTTCCTTCTTTCCTTCCTTCCTTCTTTTTTTCTTCTTTCCTCTCCTATCATGATCTTTTGTATGCAAGAAACATTGACTAGCTACCTGGAGATAAGTGAAAAAGTTAATGATCTTTGTCTCACTTATCATTGCTACTCAGTCACACTCTGGTCTTTCTGTATGCAAAATTGGAAAATGAAATTTCTATTACCTACCTTTCAGGGTGGTTGTGAGAAAAACCTTTAGAAGCATTAAAGCAACGTGTAAATGTGAGTTGATGTTGTTGCTGTCATGATTGCTATTGTTGATTATTTTTTATTACCCAGGCTAACTTGGCCTGACTCAAAAAACCTGACAGTAGGAGAACTGACTCTATTTCCTAAAAAGTATTTTGTTGAGCATCACACCCCCACCTCTTATAGGAATGGAGAACAGAAGGAAAAGTCAGGGAGAAAATCATAAGTAAGAATAGCTTTGAAAGTTACATATTTAATTTATTATATTTTAAAAAGAAAAACAAGCTTTATATAATCAAGATTTGTAGTTTTGTGTATTACCACTTCCCCTGTCCTACAAAATATATGGGAATATTCACTTTATATAATGTTTTTAGATACAGAAAAAAAACAACATAAAAAAATCCTGTTTCTTAAACTTATTCTCTATAAGCCTCAGTTTTCTCAACTGTAAATGAGAGTGTTGGACTAAATTGCCTCTAAGGTCCCTTCTAGTTCCAAACCTATTGTTCTATGATCCTAAGAAACTAGTCCAATATTGTTTCTATCATAGTGCCTAACAGCACTAGACATGCACTAAGGACTTAATAAATGAGAGCTGAATGAATCTGTGAGTGAATGAATAATAAGGACAATAATACCTTTCCTGCTAGCACTCAGGGTGATGGAAAGGCTAATAAAACAATCAGTGATCTGATGGATGGCTAGGAGCCTGTCCAAATGACTGGGTAAAGGTCTCTAAGATAAAGCATTTCAATGAGCCCCTCAGAAAGGGACCTTATCCACTCACCTCTTCCATCTTGGCTGTCCTCCCTCTGTGCAGAACACTCATTGAGACAGCACCAGAAAACACTCTAGAATATAGGCTGTGGCTACCACACAAGCAACCAGTAAATGTAAATCTTTATTTTCTTGTGTGGGTTGGTCATGTGCCAATCTAAATTCAAAACCACTTGGCTGCCATTGGTCCCAGTTAGAGAATAAGGTCCCTGCTGACCTCACAGATCTCCCTCCATGGATGACAAAAACCATCTGACACAGCTATTCCAAGGAACCTAAAGTGTTTTAGGTTGTGCTTTTTGCATTTAACCTGGATGAATGCTCAGATTGGAGCTGCCTGATGCTGAACAAATTGTGTCAATGAATCTGTGAGGCCATCTGTGTCCTGTCACTCAGCAGCTTCTCACAGGAGCCTGTTGTGTTATTTCATTAGCCTTTTCCTACTTAATCCACCATGCCTCAACCTTACAACCTAAGCTCCCAAATAATTTCATCAATACCTCACATGAAGAAATGGCCTTCGAAAGGTGCCTATATGACAGCAAAATATGGTGTCAAGTTCGAGTTTCATCTGACAGTCACCTCATAACTTGAGGCAAGTTTCTTCATCTCTTGGTGCTTCAGTCTCCTCTTTTGCAAAATGAAAATAATAGTACTACTACTTCCTCTCTTCCAGTCCCCCCTCCTCTCTCAAACTGTTTACAATTAATTTTTTTAAACCCTTACCTTCCATCTTGGAATCAATACTATGTATTGGTTTCAAGGCAGAAGAGCAGTAAAGGCTAGGCAATGTGGGTCAAGTGACTTGCCCAGGGTCACACAGCTAGGAAGTGTCTGAGGCCAGATTTGAACCTAGGACCTCCTGGCTCTAGGACCTCTCTGCCTCTCAATCTACTGAGCTACCCAACTGCCCCCCCTCCCCAATACTCTCTTAAGAATTAAATGAGATCCATTTCTAATTGGATAGCTTAGATACTTCTACTTTACTAAAAAAATAAAGTCTCTTTGAGCTCTGTCTTCTCCTCTGCCCATATCTCAAGATCCCTATACATTATCCTCTATTCTTTCCTCCCTTGTTTCAGGCCACAAGGAAGAAGTGGCCCTTCTCTTTGCCAAGGTGAACCTTTCTGCTTTCTCCTACCTTTGATCCCCTCCTCTCCCATTCTAGATTACTTGGAAACTTCCATAAATCCCTCTATCTTCCCACATCTTCAATTTCTCCTTATCAGTATACTGGCTCCTCCTGCTGACTACAAACATGCTCCAGAGTCCTCTGTCCTTAAAAGCTAAGACTCTTCATTTAACCCTGCAACCATCTCAAGTTATAATCCTATATCTTGTAGCTCATGGAGAGCCCCTAAACCCAGTCATGCTGTCCCCGATTTAAGATCCTTCTTGAGTCTGTAGCTAATGAAAAACTGCAGCTCATGTGTAACTCACCCCAATGCATTTACTTTCCTAGTCAACCAGAATATTCAATTATTAAGAACAGTAATATTAGAACCCCACCCCACCCCCCAAACCTAAGAGACCTTCTCTAATAAATACAAACACGCTAGAGAACACTGGTGATAAGTATTCCTTGTGGGGAACATGTGTGGTCAGGATGTTTATGAGGGACACACATAAAAGGAAGACACAAGGCTAGAGCAATGGGTGAAGGAACACTAACAGGGACTACGGAACCAGGGTACCCATGTAAAGAGGCATAGCCATAGGCAGTCTGTGTGGCTAAGATACTTAGAGATACTGAGATACATGGAGATACTTCTTGCCCACAATGTCTTAAGACTACTGATGCCTTCCAGTCCTGTCATCACAGAGGTTCTCCCCGCCACCTCCACCAACCCCTCCAGTCTGATGCCCACTAGTTTGTGTTCTGTCAGGCATATGGTCCTATTTAACCTTTCCTGGTTCTTTCTAGTCCCCTGGCTCCTGCTGGTCTCTGCCAATCTTTACTACTGGCAAAAGCTTTAATATTTTCTGCTTGCAAGCTTCCACTCTAATCACGAACTTGGGGTGCTAACTCTATCCTATAAGAAAAATGGGTTCTGTCATCTCCCTTTTAAATCTAAAGCCCAGAACCATATTTTTTCTTTTAGAAAGACAAAACTCTCATATATCCAGTCATCAGCCTAGAGAAAGCCATGTTTTTTCCCCACTATAAGGAGAATTTGACCATCTTTAATGGCTTGATTTGCTGGAGGAACCAAGTGCTGTAGGATACTGAACACATAGCCAGGTAAGCTATTTTTCTAAGCATTCTATATTCATTAAGTTTTTTTAAGCTTGTGACTTTTTTGTGGTCAGAAAGTTCTTGTTTAAATTGTCAAACTGTACACTTTGGCAATGCTTTAAGGATTCCGATTCCAATAGCCTTCCAAGGACTGTCTTTGTCTGAGACACCTCCATTTTCTTGACCACAAGATTCTTTTGGTCTTCCATGCAAATGAGTGGTAGGAGGAAAGGCAGGGAGATATGAGCTGGTGGGAGGTAGCATTCTTACCTTCAATTTTGTGTTTCAAATTCCTTTACTTGCTGTGAATACATGACCAAGAAACTCATTCTAAGCTTTGAGTCATGTCCTACAATATCTTCTCTCTTTCATAAGAGCTTTTTCTGAAAAAAGGAATACTCACTAGTGGTCTATTTCCTCATCTTTCATTCACCTTGAAACACTTTGCAATTTGGCTTCCAACCCACCAATTACCTGAAATTTGACTCTCTCCAGCAATCACAAAACTGAAAAGGCAGAAAGCCAAAGAATAGGACATGAATGAAAAATGAAAGAACGAAAAAAAGGGTAAGTGTAAAATCTGAAGCCAATCTGTCTATATTAACCTAATCCCGTTGCAAGACTTCTTGTATAAAGGGCTTAGTAAGGGGTTAATTAATGCTTTTCATTCATATCCTAACATTAATAAACCAACACTGGACTTACTCTGACTTTGTTGCTGTTAATAGCTAATAATAACTAGTGTTCATATAGTTCTTTAAAGTTTGCAAAGCTATTTATTTATCTCATTTGATCCCCACAATGACTCTATTAGGTTTGTGTTATTTTTTTTTTTTTTAATTTTAATATTATTTTATTTGGTCGTTTTCATACATTATTCACTGGAAACAAAGATCGTTTTCTTTTCCTCCCCTCCCTCCCCCCCCCCCCCCCCGCCTTTCCCTCTCCCATAGCCGACGCATGATTCCACTGGTTATCACATGTGTTCTTGACTCGAACCCATTTCCCTGTTGTTGGAGTTTGCATTATAGTGTTCATTTAGAGTCTCTCCTCAGTCTTATCTCCTCCAACCCTGTGGTCGAGCAGTTGCTTTTCAGCGGTGTTTTTACTCCCACAGTTTATCCTCTGCTTGTGGGTAGTATTTTTTTTTTTAGATCCCTGCAGATTGTTCAGGGAAATTGCATTGATACTTATGGAGAAGTCCATCACCTTCGATTGTACCACAATGTATCAGTCTCTGTGTATAATGTTTTCCTGGTTCTGCTCCTTTCGCTCTGCATCACTTCCTGGAGGTTGTTCCAGTTCACATGGAATTCCTCCACTTTATTATTCCTTTTAGCACAATAATATTCCATCACCAACATATACCACAATTTGTTTAGCCATTCCCCAATTGAGGGGCATCCCCTCATTTTCCAATTTTTGGCCACCACAAAGAGCCCAGCTATGAATATTTTTGTACAAGTCTTTTTGTCCATTATCTCTTTGGGGTACAAGCCCAGCAGTGCTATGGCTGGATCAAAGGGCAGACAGTCTTTTATCGCCCTTTGGGCATAGTTCCAAATTGCCCTCCAGAATGGTTGGATCAATTCACAACTCCACCAGCAATGAATTAATGTCCCCACTTTGCCACATCCCCTCCAGCATTCATTACTTTGCATAGCTGTCATGTTAGCCAATCTGCTAGGTGTGAGATGATACCTCAGAGTTGTTTTGATTTGCATCTCTCTGATTATAAGAGATGTAGAGCACTTTTTCATGTGCTTATTAATAGTTTTGATTTCTTTGGCTGAGAATTGCCTGTTCATGTCCCTTGCCCATTTGTCAATTGGAGAATGGCTTGATTTTTTGTACAATTGATTTAGTTCTTTATAAATTTTAGTAATTAAACCCTTGTCAGAGGTTTTTATGAAGATTGTTTCCCAATTTGTTGCTACCCTTCTGATTTTGGTTACATTGGTTTTGTTTGTACAAAAACTTTTTAATTTGATGTAATCCAGATTATTTATTTTGCATTTTGTAATTCTTTCTAATTCTTGCTTGGTTTTGAAGTATTTCCCTTCCCAAAGGTCTGACATGTATACTATTCTGTGTTCGCCTAATTTTCTTATAGTTTCTTTCTTTATGTTCAAGTCATTCATCCATTTTGAATTTATCTTGGTGTAGGGTGTGAGGTGTTGATCTAAGCCTAATCTTTCCCACACTGTCCTCCAATTTTCCCAACAGTTTTTATGAAATAGTGGATTTTTGTCCCAAAAGCTGGGATCTTTGGGTTTGTCATATACTGTCTTGCTGAGGTTGCTTGCCCCCAGTCTATTCCACTGATCCTCCTTTCTGTCTCTTAGCCAGTACCAAATTGTTTTGATGACCGCTGCTTTATAATATAGTCTGAGATCTGGGACTGCAAGACCCCCTTCCTTTGTATTTTTTTTCATTAATTCCCTGGGTATCCTTGATCTTTTGTTTTTCCAAATGAACTTTGTTATGTTTTTTTCTAAATCAGTAAAAAAAATTTTTGGGAGTTCCATGGGTATGGCACTAAATAGATAGATGAGTTTGGGTAGGATGGTCATTTTTATTATATTGGCTCGTCCTACCCATGAGCAGTTAATGTTCTTCCAATTGTTCAAGTCTAGTTTTAGTTGTGTGGAAAGTGTTTTGTAGTTGTGTTCATATAGATCCTGTGTTTGTCTCGGGAGATAGATTCCTAAGTATTTTATTTTGTCTTGGGTAATTTTGAATGGGATTTCTCTTTCTAGTTCTTGCTGCTGAGCTGTGTTGGAATTATATAGAAATGCTGATGACTTATGTGGGTTTATTTTGTATCCTGCAACTTTGCTAAAGTTGTTGATTATTTCAATTAACTTTTTGGTTGAATCTCTAGGATTCTTTAAGTAGACCATCATGTCATCTGCAAAGAGTGATAATTTGGTCTCCTCCTTGCCTATTTTGATGCCTTCAATTTCTTTTTCTTCTCTAATTGCTACTGCTAGTGTTTCTAATACAATGTCAAATAATAGAGGTGATAATGGGCATCCTTGTTTCACTCCTGATCTTAATGGGAATGGATTTAGTTTATCCCCATTGCAGATGATATTAGCTGATGGTTTTAGATATATACTGTTTATTATTTTTAGGAATGACCCTTCTATTCCTATGCTTTCTAGTGTTTTTAGTAGGAATGGGTGTTGTATTTTATCAAAGGCTTTTTCTGCATCTATTGAGATAATCATGTGATTCTTGTTGGTTTGCTTGTTGATGTGGTCAATTATGTGGATAGTTTTCCTAATGTTGAACCAGCCCTGCATCCCTGGTATGAATCCTACTTGATCATGGTGGATGACCCTTCTAATCACTTGCTGGAGTCTTTTTGCTAGTATCCTATTTAAGATTTTTGCATCTATATTCATTAGGGAGATTGGCCTATAGTTTTCTTTCTCTGTTTTTGGCCTGCCTGGCTTTGGAATTAGTACCATGCTTGTGTCATAAAAGGAGTTTGGTAGGACTCCCTCTTTGCTTATTATGTCGAATAGTTTGTGTAATATTGGGGTTAACTGTTCTCTGAATGTTTGATAGAATTCACTGGTGAATCCATCAGGCCCTGGGGATTTTTTCTTAGGCAGTTCTTTGATGGCTTGATGGATTTCAATTTCTGATATGGGATTATTTAAGAAAACTATTTCTTCTTCTGTTAGTCTAGGCAATTTATATTTTTGTAAATATTCATCCATATCACCTAGATTGGTAAATTTATTGCCATATAGTTGGGCAAAGTAGTTTTTAATGATTGCCTTAATTTCCTCTTCATTTGAGGTGAGATCCCCCTTTTCATCCTTGATGCTATTAATTTGCCTTTCTTCTTTCCTTTTTTTAATTAAATTAACCAGTACTTTGTCTATTTTGTCTGTTTTTTCAAAGTACCAGCTTCTAGTCTTGTTTATTAGCTCAATAGTTCTGTCACTTTCTATTTTATTAATTTCTCCCTTAATTTTTAGGATCTCTAGTATGGTTTTCTTCTGGGGGTTTTTAATTTGTTCATTCTCAAGTTTTTTGATTTGCATTTCCAATTCCTTGGTCTCTGTCCTCCCTAATTTGTTAATATATGCACTCAGGGATATGAATTTTCCTCTAAGTACTGCCTTGGCTGCATCCCATAAGGTTTGAAAGGATGTTTCGCCGTTGTCATTTTCTTCAACGAAATTGTTAATTGTTTCTATGATTTCTTCTCTAACTAAATGGTTTTGGAGTATCATGTTATTTAATTTCCAATTAATTTTTGATTTGGGTCTCCTTGTACCCTTGCCGATCAATATTTTAATTGCCTTGTGATCTGAAAAGGCTGCAGTTAATATTTCTGCTTTTCTGCATTTAAGTGCCATGTTTCTATGACCTAGTGTATGATCTATTTTTGTGAATGTGCCATGTGGTGCTGAAAAGAAGGTGTATTCTTTTTTGTCCCTATTTATTTTTCTCCATATGTCTATTAATTCTAATTTTTCTAAGATTTCATTCACCTCTTTTACCTCTTTCTTATTTATTTTTTGATTTGATTTATCTAAATTTGATAGTGGTTGGTTCAAGTCTCCCACTAATATGGTTTTACTGTCTAATTCCTCCTTCAATTCTCCTAGTTTCTCTATTAAAAATTTGGATGCTATACCATTTGGTGCATACATGTTGATTAGTGATATTTCCTCATTGTCTATACTTCCTTTTAGCAGAATATATTTACCTTCCCTGTCCCTTTTGATCAGGTCTATTTGTACTTTGGCTTTGTCAGATATCATGATTGCAACTCCTGCCTTCTTTCTATCGGTTGAGGCCCAAAAGGTCTTACTCCAACCTTTAATTCTAACCTTGTGAGTGTCAACCCGTCTCATATGTGTTTCTTGAAGACAACATATGGTAGGGTTTTGTGTTCTAATCCAATCTGCTATTTGTCTGCGTTTTATGGGTGAGTTCATCCCATTCACGTTCAAAGTTATGATTGTTATTTGTGGATTCGCTGGCATTTTGATGTCTTCCCCTAGTTCTGACCTTTCTTCTTTAGCTTTCTCCTTTTGAACCAGTGATTTACTTTAGGTCAGTCCCCCTAGTCCCCTCCCTTGAGATGCTTCCCTTTCTAGCCCCTCCCTTTTTATGCTCCCTTCCCCTCCCCCCTCTCCTTCCCTCCCTTTTTGTGCTCCCTCCCCCCTCCCCCTCCTTAATTTTCCTTTCTTTCTTGCCCTAATGGATAAGATAGAATTCAGGATCCCACTGGATCTAGATGTTCTTCCCTCTCAGATTTGATTTCACTGAGAGTAAGGTTTAAGTACTTCCACTTCACGCTCTCTTCCTCTCCTTCTCATATGAGAGTTCTTCCCCTCCCCTTCCCATGTGTATCTTTATATGGGAAAGTTTATTCTATTGATTCCCCCCCTATTTCTTGAAGTTAATCTTAGTATTATCACGGTTCCCCCCTCCCTTTTCCTTTTTTTGCCCCAACTTTCCCCAAATCTTCTTGATTCCCCAATCTTTCCCTATGCATGTTTCTTCTAACTACTCTTATGATGATACAATTTATGAGAGTTACACAAAACATTTTCCCCACATATTAATATATATAATTAGATGTAAATGTAGTCCTTATAGAAGAGAGTTTGACTTAAAGAGAAAGATAAGATTTATCTCCTTTTCCCTTTCTTTCATATTTACCTTTTCATGTTTCTCTTGCTTTCTGTGCTTGGATATCGAACTTTCCACAGAGCTCTGGTCTTTTCTTAGCAAATGCTTGGAAATCTTCTATTTTGTTGAATGCCCATACTTTCCCCTGGAAGTATATAGTCAGTTTTGCTGGGTAGTTGATTCTTGGTTGGAGACCCAGCTCTCTTGCCTTTCTAAATATCGTGTTCCATGCTTTGCGGTCTCTTAGTGTGTTAGCCGCTAAGTCATGTGTGATCCTTATGGGAGCCCCCTTGTATCTGAAGCTCCTCTTCTTGGCTTCTTGTAGGATTTTCTCCTTTACTTGGAAGCTCTTGAATTTGGCAATTACATTCCTAGGCGTTGTCTTTTGGGGATTTAGTATAGAAGGTGTTCTATGAATCCTTTCTATTTCTATTTTGCCCCCTTGCTCCAGAAGGTGGGGGCAATTTTCTTTTATAATCTCCTCTAGAATAAAATCCAATTTGTTGTTTACCTCTGGTTTTTCTGGGAGACCGATGATACGGAGATTTTCTCGTCTTCCTCTGTTCTCCAGGTCCGTGACCTTCTCAGTGAGATATTTTCTGTTTTCTTCCAATTCATTAATTGTTTGGGTTTGCTTTATTGATTCTTGCTGTTTTATCATCTCACTTTCTTCGAGGTGCTTAATTCTGGTCATTAGGGACTGGATTTGCTTTTCAGCCTTGTCTGCCCTTGTATTGGCTGCTTCGAGTTCTTTTTCCAATTGAGCAGTCTTATCTGTCAGACAGCTGATCTCTTTCTCCCATTTTTCTTTCCAGAAGGTTTCCATCTTTTGGATAAGTTCCAGTTTGAGATCTTCCAGAGCTTGTTGATAGTTTCCATTTTGGGAGGCGTGTTCTGAATTTTTTTGGATTTCCTCTTCATTCTCCTCTTTCCCTTGGGTACTTCCACCATAAAAGTTTTCAATAGTCACTTTTTTCCCTTTCTTCCTGGAGGCTTGATTTTGGGCCATGTGAGCCATCACTTTGGTGGTTTTATTTCCCTTTCCTTTTTGGTCTGGGGTCTGGGTTATAAGAGTGGTTTTTCTGTGAATTTAGGTTGCTTCAGACTAGTTCTTCCCAGCCTCCGAGCCCAGGTATTCAGCTCCGCCCAGATAATCCGTGCGCCTTGTTCAGCGCAGCCCGCCCGAAGTCCGCTGGCTTCTCCAGTGAAAGCGCCCTGAGACGTTTTTTCCTGGCAGTCCCCAGATCCCAAGGACCCTGGAGTGCCCCCCCAGACAGAGACGCTCCCCACTCACTCGCTGTCCCGGTGAGCGCTCAGGTAGCTCACTCTGGTTTAGTGGGGGAGGTGGGGTGGGGGAAGGGCGGCTCAGTTCACTTTTCTGTGCAAGCTTTTCCTTCTTATTTTAGTGTGGAAATGTTCAAGCCCCACGTACCTTTGCCTCTGTGGGGTACTGGGGAGTCCTTCTGTTCCTCCAAAGGTGATTTTATGCTCCTTTGATGTAGTCTATTTCGTTCGGTGCTGGGGAGAGGAAACGTGCAGCGTCTAGATTGCAGCCATGATTACCCGGAAGTTCCCCGGTTTGTGTTATTTTTATCATCTCCATTTTACAAATGATGAACCATGGGACACAAATGCACTGTTGGCAAAACTGGCAACTAGTCCAGTTGTTCTGGAGAAAAATTTGGAAATATGGCCAAATGGCTATAAAATTGTGCTTGCCCTTTGATCCAGAATATTACTACTAAATCTGTATCTTAAAGAGATGAAAGAAAATGGAAAGGAACTTATTTGCATAAAAATAGTTACAGCTCTTTCTATGGTGACAAAGAATTAGATTTTGAGGGAATGCCCAACAATTGGAGAATGGTTGAAGAAGTTGTGGACTATGATTGTGATGGAATACTATTGTGCTATAAGAAATGACTAACAAAATGCTTTCAGAAAAACCTGGGTATACTTATATGAACTCATGCAAAGTGAAGTAAACAGAACCAGGAGAATAACAATATTGTAACTGTAACTATGAGACCCTTACATATTCTAGTCAAGACAATGATTAAAGATAATTCCAAAGGATCCATGATGGAAAATGCTATCCATCTCCAAAGAGAGAACCAATGAATCCTGACTGCAGAGTGAAACATACTTCTTTTTTACTTTCTCTAGTTTCACTTTTATTTGGTTTGTGTTTTCCTTCGCGACTTGGCTAATATGGAAATATTATTGCATGACTTCACATGTATAATCCATATAAAATCACTTGTCTTCTCAGGGAAGGGTGGGGTGGAATGGAGAGAGAAATTTTAGAATTCAAAAATTTTTTAATTGATTGGGCAACTTTTTGTACTTTGGAAGAAAGTTTTGTGGATGAATGTCTTTGTCACGATAACTGTGGGTATTAACACTGATTCTGATAGTGGCCTGATTTCATTATAGTTTATTTGTTGATTTTTCAAGGATATTTTGAAGTCCACATTTGTTGTAATACAGGGATTTGTCATCTATTAGTTTCTGAGACATAATAATAATTCAGAGCCATCATAACATGTAATATTAGGCCTGTTTCTTGATGTTCCTATCAGCATTTAATTTTATCATTTTAACCAGTCTGGTTCTTAGAAAACATACATTACCAGGACCATATTTAGCTAGATTGGTCCCTAGGCAACAGATACAATCTGTTATCAGGACTATCTAAATCCAAATCTTCCCACCTTGGTCATATCCAGTGGAACTTTTGTTCCAATGTCACAACCCCTCAGGAATGCCAGATTACCACAAGAGTATGATAAATGTTAAAGTAAGAATTTTGCAAAATAATTATGCTCTCTAAATTATTATTGTCCAACCTGTAACAGTTAAAATTTAGGGAAACAGGCAGGTAGAAATTAGTTTCTCTCTGCAAGGAGTGTGATATTTTTAGAGGTTTATTAAAGGTTGAGAATTTAAGAAAAATACAAGTAAGAAAGTCATGTACCAGGTGGGCCAAGAGGCCCAATTCAATTTCACTCACATCATGAGACATGTCTGCTTGCCAGTGGAGACAGGAAGTGAAGAGAGCCCAGAAGCCTTTCCAATCAGGTTAAATACCCCATCTCTATCTCTGCCCAGGTGAGAATTCAGTGATATTACAAAGCATTCTGGGGAAGTGGAGCAAGGACTTCTGGGGATTGAAGTCCTGGATTCAAGTCTCCATTTTTACACACCAGAAATCATTTTTGGATTTTGTGTATGCACAGGCTTAGATCTACTGCTAGCCTCAAGCAGGTATGGGGGGGGGGGGAGAGGTCCAGAGATCTCACACTGTTTAACTTATCTAAGATTCTATTCATCTCCTTGACTTCTTTCTTATTTATTTTTTTGGTTAGATTTATCTAGTTCTGAGAAGAGAAAATTAAAGACTTCCACAATTATTAATTTATTATCTATTTCCATCTATAACTCATTTAATTTTTCCTTTAAAAATCTGGAGGCTATTATACTTGGTACACACAGGTATAATATTGATAATGCTTCAGTGCCCCAACTTAATATTGTTACCCTGTTCATCCCATCTAATTATATCCTCTACCTTGTTCTGAAAGTCCTGCCCTTATTCCCTCACCTTACCCCCTTACCTCTTGATATCTTCTCCCCTCTAGATATCCCTCCCTTTTCTTATTCTCTTGCTCTTCTTTCTCTTAACCAATCCTTCCTTCTCTTAGTCCCTCAGTCCCAAAAGGGTCTTTTATTATTACCTTTGTATGCTTCTTATAGATCAAATTTTCTACTAATTTCTAGCTTTTTTTCCCAGGAGTAGTTGAAATTCCTTTATCTCACTTTTTTTTACATTTTATAACTATGCTCATTTTGCTGGATATGTTATTATTGGTTGTAAGTCCTATTCTTTTCTTCTACAAAATACTGTGTCCTATGCCTTATGTTCTTTTAATGTTGCAGCTGCTAAGTCTTCTGTTATTCTAACTGTATGTAAATTGGTCATTTTTCTTTTTGCTTGTAGTATTTTCTAAAGAGCTCAGCAGTAATGTTCCTATGAATATTTATCTTTTGGTGTCTTTGTTCAGTGGATTCTTCCAATTTCTATTTTATTCCCTTCTTCTCGAATTTCTAAACAGTTTTCCTTGATGATTTCTTGGAGCATAATGTCTAAACTCTATTTTTTTAAATTATAACTTCCTAAGAGTCCAAATATTTTTATTATGTTGCTCCTTGATCTGTTTTCCAGGTCAGTTGTTTTTGGGATAAAATATTTCATATTCTCTTATATTATTTCATTCCTTTGATTTTGCTTTATTAATTATTTTTGTCTTAGAAAATTGTTAACTTTCCCTTGTTTTATTCTACTTCTTAATACCTTCTATGAATTTCTGGATCACTTTTTCCATTTGGGTAAGCTTTTTTCATAATTTTCTTGATTTTCTTGCATTGCTCTTATTAATTTTTCAAATCTTCTTCAAAGTCTGTCATTTGGTTTTTGAGGTCATCTTTAATCTTTTCCAAAAGCTTTTTTTGAGCTCAAGGCCAGTTTAAGCTAATGTCTTCTCTGTCCCCATAACTACTAATAATTGGGTTCTTACTCCTTTGCTTGCTTGTTTTTTTATTTATTTTTAAGTTTTAGTGGCCAGGTCAATGGACTTAATTACTGGCTTTTTGTTGGAGTCCCAGGGTTTCTAAATTGTTTGGTCTATTACCTGAGACTTTAGGAATTTTGCATGTGTTTATTTTTTCCTTGGTCCTATTTAGTTATTCTAGATTTTTAGTCCAGAATCTGATGTAATTCTAGGTCCCCACTCAAGCCCCAGCATGTGATTGACCTCAGATACTCCAATCAGAACCCAAGGGCAGTTCTCCCACTGTAGCTGCAAGCAGACAGTCCACCTCCCTCTATGGCAACAACCAGGAACTCAATTATCCTGGGAGTGACCGTAGCTGACAGGGGCCCATGTCCCTCAGCAACCATACTCACTGTTATATGCTCTTTCTTCACTCTTCTCCTACTGCCAAAGCCCAGGATAGTATCTAGTCCACATTCCATGGACCTTCAAAATCCCTCATTTGTGAGCAATGAGTCTTGATTTCCCACCCTTAATCCCTGGAGCCCATAGAGTCTATGGAGTCTATTTCTTCAATGCCCAGCTATAAGCCAGTGGGGGTTCTTTGGAGCTGAGGCCACCACCAAAACAGTTGCTCCATATGGTATCTTCCAGGATGCAAGCTTCAGGACTCAGCAAATAGGGTCGATTGCAGGTCCTGCCCCAGGGGCTACATTGTTCATTCCACCCTGTTTGCTAGATTCCTTCCCCAGGGCCTGCTGTGGTGGGGCTGAAGTCAATGAAGTCAGAAACCATTCTCCCTAGTTTTCTGAGGCTATTCAACTTCTCTCCCAACTCCTGCCTATTTCTGCCACTTTTAGCACTGATTCTGCAGAGTTGCTTTGGTTGTTTGTTGAAGATATTAGGAAGGCAAAGAAGCTTCATGCACTACTTCACCATCTTCCTACAATCAAACTGATTGTAAAAAAAATGTACATGTAATTGGGAAATATTTCATGAAATAAAATTAAGAACTTGCAGTACACACAGAGTGATAACTTTTTCAGGGCCACAGAACTAAGTATCTGAGTCACAATTAGCACTTGAGTCTTTCTGACTCTAAGGCTAGAACTCTATGCACCATGCCACCTACATGACTCATTTAAACAGATAAATTTTCAGTTATTTCATTTGAGCTCTTACCTCTCAATGCCTTTAGACTTCAAATCATGTTTTTGTCACCTCCTTGTGAGGGATTAGGATACTTTGATACCGATTCTCACCTAATCCCTTGGGATTTTGTGATTTACTCTAACACTACTTCAGGATCTGACAAAGAGATTTTAAGTGAACTGGAAGAAAAAAAAGAAGCATGGGTCATATTTTAAACACTCCCATGCCTCACTTGAAATATGCATAGAAAATGTAAATTATTTTGATATGTTATTATCATCATTTTATGTATTTTTTCATTGTTATCAACCAACATCCTAAATTTGATCAAATGTGTTCTATGTTATTAAATCTAGTATAGTATAATGAAGGAAATTTTATGTATGCTATTCTTTTATTTTCTACTCTCTTTTGTCATGTTATAATTTCATATGTAAGACTACTATTATCATGTTATTTAGGAGAGATTAAATACCTTAGTCAAGGTTATTATTTCATTTTATGATTGTATAGTTTTTATTTCATTTCCATTTGTTTTTTTCACTTGTTTTAAAAGTTTTAATCAATTTATAATCAGAAAAATTATACCTAGATTTGCATTTAATTGTAACTAAATATATACAATGCTTTAAAGTTTGAAAAAAAGCTTTTCTAACATTATTTTGTTGCCCCATAATCCTCATGAGGGATTATCCTTTTAAAACAGGTATTTTTATCCCCATTTTGAAGATGAGGTTAAGTAATTTGCACATGGTTAAACAGCTAATAAGTGTCACACATAGAATTTGAAGCTGACAAAAGTCTACTCTTTTACTTACCTCATATGGTCTATACCTTAACAGTTTTATTGATCATTATTATATATATATCCTAAAAATAAACAGTGTGTAATATTAATGACTTACTTCTGTTAACATTTTAAAATATAAATTAAACACAAAGCAACTTCTAAATAAAAGAAGCCTGTCTTCATTTCATAACTTTTCAAATTTATAATTTTTCAAGATTTTTTTAGCAAAATGAAGTTATTTGATTTAGCTTTATTGTTTTTCTTATTTTATAATCATAAGAAAATTTTCCCAAAACAAGCCTTGTATGGACTCTCTTCTAAACAAATTACTTTATAATGTTGTTTATATTTTTGCTACTCTTCCCCCATAACGACTCACATATGTTCTCCCTTTCACATAGTCACCACCCTAACTTTCATCATCTCTTGCTAAGTTGTTGAAGTAGCCTTTTATTCTGTTAGCTTTCTAATTGACTCTCTGAGATCAACCAATTCTCAGGAGTCATCCAAACTGGTTCCAGCATACCACTGCTCCTAGTTAACTATCCTATTTCTATCATCTTCTTTCTCCAATTCCTTCTCCAAATGCTATCAAAATAAACTTCCTTTAGTCATTTCTTATAACCTAACAGTATTTTATTTCATTCATTTCACATAACTTGTTTAACCAATTGCTGAATTGATAGTTAGTTGCCTCTTTAATTTCCAGTTCTAGGTCACCAAAAAAAGACACACACACACACACACACACACACACACACACACACACACACACACACACACAGAGTGAGAGAGAGAGAAAGTTTTGTACAAATGGGTCCTTTTCTTCTTTTTTTGATATCTTTGGAATATAAGCCTAATAGTGGTATTGATAGGTCAAGAGGGTATGTACAGTTTTATTAACCTTTGAGGCAAAGTTCCAAATTGCTTTCCAGAATAGTAGGACCAATTCACAGTTCCATCAACAGTACACTAGTATCTGTCTTTCTACAATACTCCAACCATTTGTCATTCCCTTCTTTTGCCAGTTTCACCAATCTAACAAATGTGAAGTGGAACCTCAGAGTTGCTTCAATTTGCATTTCTCACCTAGGAAAACCTGAAAACAACGGCTGCAGAATGAAGTGAGGAGAACCAGGAGAATAATTTCTAGAATAACAACATTGTAGAAATGAGCAACCTTGAAAGATTACAGAACTCTGATCAATGCAATGACCAATCATGATTCTAGAGGACCAATGACAGAGTTCAACCCACCTCCTGACAAGAAATGATGTACCAACTAGGCAGAATGAGACACGTTTTAGGGCATTAAAATGTAAGAGATTGTTTTGCATGTCTATGTATAATTGTTACCCAGATTTTGAGCCCTACCCCTCCACCATGGAAGAAGTGGGAGAGGGGAAAAATAAATCCTGCTTATTAAAGAAAAATTTTTATACCAAAATAATATTCCAAAGACAAAGGTTTTGCCATGGTACTTCCCTGATCAAAAACCTTCTGTGATTCACTATTGTCTCTAGGTTAAAATACCCAGTGCACAGTCTAGTCTTTAAGAGTCTTCAAAATCCTGTCCAGCCAGCCTCTCCAGACTTGTTGCATTCTATTTTCCTTCGTGAACACTATATGTCTGCCAAACTTCACTGCTTACTAGGAGTTCCCTATATACAACATTCCTAGACTAATTCCTAGACTAATGGAGCCTGGGATCTAGAGATGCTAACAATCGTTAATTGTTCTATTCAGTCATGTCTGACTCTTTGTGACCTTATTTGGGGTTTCCTCAGCAAAGCTACTGGAGTTGTTTGCCATTTTATTTCTCCAACTCATTGTTATAGATAAGGAAACTGAAGCAAACAGGATGACATTACTTGCCTGGAGTCACACAGCTAAATGTCTGAGGCCAGATTTGAACTCAGAGAGATGACTCTTTCTGTCTCCAGGCCAGCAATCCATCACTGTGCCACCTTACCTGCCTACAAAGGACCTTCAGAGGTCATGTAATCCAACCCTTCATTTATCCAATGAGGAATAGGGGACAAGAATTGCTAAAGGCCACAGAGCTGAAAGGGGGCCAAGCTGCAACTTGAGCTCAGCTCCTGAGATTCCAAGGTCAGCATCCTTTGTCTTCTACCTCCATGCAATCACAGAGGCCTTTCCTCATGTCTGGAAGGTGCTCACTTGCTTTCCCTCCCTCTCAGCAGCATCTTTGTCTTTCTTCAAGGCTCAGTTAATGTGACTTTCTCCATGAAGCCTTCTATGAATTTTTATTTTATGGTAAATATTCTAAAATTTCAGCTCCAAAATTCTTTGGTTCGAGGGCATATGAACTGTGATTCTGGAACTTAGGAGAAAGATTCATGCTATGGGAGCTTCATGGAGGTACTATATGTGTGTAATTAGAAACCTTGTGCCTTTGTCCTACATTTCCCAGTAGCCAACTGACTTCCTGTCATTATGTACTGACATAGACAAAGGGATATATTGGGTGGGGGTCCTGGTCTTGGGATCTTTGCTTCCTGTCAGCTAATGTGGTGGAGGGTGGGGTTTTTGAACAGATAGATTAGCCATGGGCAGGTGGTTTTTATTTTGTTACCTATTATTCCTGTACTTCTAATGGTCATTAATAAATCTTTCAAAATGTAATATTTTAATTATTGTTGCCTAATTTGAATTTTTACATATGAAGATGGGAGTTGGTAAGATAGGTGAAGAAGAGAGGAATGAGCTAGAATGTATAGAGAAAAGAAGACTATTCTTAAGCAAAATATATTTCCCTTATTAAAGTGATACAAGATTTTATGACAAAGCACAGATATACCATTGTAGAATGATTTGTTAAGACATAATGAAATGTACAACCCAAATCAAGTGGCTTACCATATCTGGGAAAGGGGAGGGAAGGGAAAGAGGAAAATAATTTGGATCGCATAACCTCAGAAAACTTACATGGAAAATTGTTAGTACATTTAATTGGGAAAATAAAATAATTTTACATAAAAAGACATAGTTAAAGCAAATTAAGACACAAGCCAAAATTAAACCCAGAGAAATATGCTTACCTTGGTTTCTTCATATGTAAAATGCGGCAGTTGGTTTAGATATTCTAGTTAGTCCTTACCAGGGCAACTAAGTGGTGCAGTGAATAGAGTGTCAGGTTTGAAGGAAGACTCACATCTTCCTGAGTTCAAATCTGGCCTCAGACATTTACCAGCTATGTGACCCCAGGGCAAATCCCTTAACCCTTTTGCTCTCAGTTTCTTCATCTGTCAAATGAACTGGAGAAGGAAATGGCAAACCATTTGAGAGGTTTGTCAAGAAACCCCAAAATGGGGTCATGAAGAATTGGATATAACTGAAACAAGCAAACACAACATTATTCTTATCATATCTAAAACCTATGTTTTACAAATATACTGGAATGTAGGGAGACATCTAAAGAAAACCGAATGACAGCAAAAGTCATTAGAGGATGACAAAATTTCAAAACTTATTTTCAAGATGACTATAATATCATTTCTTGGTTCCATTTTTCACTCTCCTAAAATAGATCTGGGCAAGAGACATCTATCCAGAGACATCTAAACCTCAGGGGGAAACACAACTGAAGATAATATAGTTTTGACCATGACTAGCTTAAAAAATAGACTTCATGATATATGGTTTTTTAAAGAGCTTTTTTAGCCATTGTTTCTATGACCCCAAATTATCCCTTCTTCAAAAATAGTTTTAGAAGAGACAGAACTCTCAGCCTTCTCTAGAGTTTAATTTCCAAGCCTTATAATAAGAGGATAGAGACTGATCTTTATCCCAATGCTTATGGTAAATATTTTTTTAATAAAGATCTTCAGAGCTTATTGAATTATTTAATGTTTTTATAATAGGCAGCCTGGTGTGATAGATAGAAGCCTTCTATTTTGGAGTCAAGAAATCTTCATTCAATTCTTGCTTCGGACTTAGAATGACTGTGTGATCATGGAAAAGTCATCTGACTTCAAAACAGCTCTTTAGGCAACTCTTTTAGGCTGTATGAATCTGGGTGGGTCATTTTACCCCAATTGCCTAAACCTTACCATTCTTTGGCATAGGAATCAATACTTAGGATCAATTCTCAGGCAGAAAGTAAGAGTTTTTATTTATTAAAAATAATACACAGGTAGTAATCATAACTCTGAATGTGAATGGGGTGAACTCACCCATAAAATGGAAGCAAATAACAGAGTGGGTTAGGAACCAAAATCCTACCATATGTTGTTTACAAGAAACACACATGAGGCAGGTACACACATACAGGGTAAATGTAAAAGGCTGGAGCAAAATCTATTGGGCATCAACTGAGAAAAAGAAGGCAGGAGTTGCAATCATGATATCTGACAAGGTCAAAGTAAAAATAGATCCGATTAAAAGAGATAGGGAAGGTAATTACATCCTGATAAACGTCAGTGTAGACCATGAGGAAATAGCAGTACTCAACACGAATGCACGAAATGGTATAGCATCCAGACTTTTAAAGGAGAAACTATTAGAGCTTAAGGAGGAAATAAATTTTAATTCTGTACTAGTGAGAGACCTGAACCTTCTTCTATCAGATCTAGATAAATCAAATGAAAAAAATAAATAAGAAAGAGGTAAGAGGTAAGAGATGTAAATGAAATCTTGGAAAAATTAGAGTTAATAGATATGTGGAGAAAAATAAATAGGGACAAAAAGGAATACACCTTCTTTTCAGCAGCACATGGTACATTCACAAAGATTGATCATGTACTAGGGCATAAAGACATGTCAAACAAGTACAAAAGAGCAGAAATAATAAATACAATCTTTTCAAACCATAATGCAATAAAAATAACAATTAGCAAGGGTACATGGAGAGGAAAATTAAAAAAAAAAACTAAGCTGTACTGAGCTATAAGGTGATGGATCACTCTAAGAGTTCACCAAATAATGAAATCCCAGATTGTGAATAAATTATTTTAATTTCATTCTTATATTCTCTTCAAGTCCTAGCACAATGCTTTCTATTTAACATGTGCCTCCTGTTGTCAGGAGTCTTTCCTGGTTCCCTCATCCACTAGATTTTTCCCCTCTAAGGCTTATTTTCATTTGATCCTCACATTAGCTTGTTGGACATTACTCTCCCTTCTGCATTCTGAAATACAACCCAACTGGCCTTGTCTCTTCTCTTCATACATAAGATGTCACCTCTTGTTTCCTCATCTTTGCACTAGTGGTCCCACACGCCTGGAAGCTGCCTGTCCTTACCTCTACCTCCTAGTCCTTCTCTTCCTCACACACTATCTTCCACATGAAGTCTTTCCTGATTCTTTTTCCCTCTCTCCAAATATAAAATTATATTTATATGTAGTAAATAGTGGCAGCTAGGTAGTGCAGTGGAAAGAGTGCTGGACCTGGACTCAAGAAGATTCATCTTTCTGAGTTCAAATCTTGCCTCACATACTTACAAACCATGTGACCTTGGGTGAGTCACTTAACTCTGTTGGCTTTAATTTCCTCATATGTCAAATAAGTACTCAGTGATTGATTTGTTGAATCAAATTTAATTAAGATAACAAATAATGATTAAAATATCTTTACAATAGAAAAAGAGTGGTAAATCAGGAATAATGTTCAAATTCTGAGGTTTGAAACCAAAGAACGACTTTATGAAAATATGCAAATTCATTTAACAAAGCATTAACACATAGCCACCTGATGACTTAATTCACATTCAGAAGATAACCTACGGAAGAATTACACAAAGTAATATTTTCAGAGATTGTTTTCTAGTAGTGATGGATGGAAGAGGCAAACAGGGAGCCTGTCACACCTGCCTTTGCAGGAGCCCAAGAGATAAGACTTTATACATTTCCCCCATGGGAGATAAATGGATGGATCAATCTGTCCTCTGAGTATAATCAGCCAGTCTTACCCATCTTCAACAACTTCTGAAAATGAATGAGGACAAACAAACAGGTGAAAATGGAATCCCAAGTGCCTTATCACCTAATTATGCCATAAAATATTCCTCAGAAAATTTGGTTTGTAAAGGTAGGGCTTTGCAACTGTTGCTTATACATTAGTTTTAATTCTTCATGAATCAACTTTTGTAGACACAGGACTCTTCTTCTCCTCACCACCCACCTATAAACTACCTCAAAAGACCAAAAAAAAAAAAAAGCAAAATAATATGAACAAAGGGACTCTACAGTAGGGCACAGCATTGAAGATACATGGGATTTGGGCATTTCTACATTATAAGGGGGTGAAATATCTTCCACCAAAATGTGAACTGATCAACCCTCCCCCACCCCACCTACAGAGCCAGAGTCAGAGCCAGTACACTAGAATCAGTGAGTGAGCAAGAGGCACCTCTAGTGCAAGTGAGGGGCACCTCTAGGTCCTTGGCAGCTGACTAAGACCACCAAAGACCTACCTCTGAGAGTAGCTAGACCTGAGACCCTAGGAGGCTGAAGAGCTCAGACCTTGGGCACCCACATGGAGATAGCACAGAGAAGGGCAGCAAACAGTAGAAGGTGCAGAGACTTGAGAGGGGTCCTCAGGCAAAAACCTAGCTCCTTAGCTCCACACATAGAAAGCCTGCCCTCCTCACTCAGACTTCTGACTGGAAAGGGAAGGAAAAACCACCATAGTGATGGCAAACAGTACCCAGGAACAACTTCTCAACACCAAGAAAAACAAGTTGATCCTGGATAATTTTTAAGGAGGAAAAATCCATACTATAGAGGAAATAGAAGAAGAGGACATACAAATAAATGCATCTAAACCTTGAAAAAAATGGAAATTGGCCACAAGCTCTTGAAGAATTTAAATCAGAGCTTATCAAAAAGATGGAAGGATTTTAGCAAGAAAAGTGGGAAATAGTTCAAAAAGAAAATAATAGTTTAAAGGACAGGAATTCCCAATTGGAGAATCAGCTGGAAGCCACAAAAAACAGGATAGTTCAAACAGAAAAGGAAAATCAAAAGATTAGAGCAGAAAACCAGTCCCTAAAGACCAGAATTAGGCAATTGGAAGCCAATGATCTTGCAAAATAACAATAATTAATAAAGTAAAGTAAAAAGACTGACAAAATAGAAAACATAAAATATCTCACTAACAAGATGATAGATCAGGAAAACTGGTCTTGAAGAGACAATTTGAGAGTCACTGGTCTACCTGAAAACCCAGAAATAAACAGAAATCTTGACATCATACTAAAAGAAATTATCCAAGAAATGAATCAACTTTTGCTTCAGGGCTACTGGTCAGGAAAAAGGTTCAATATTTCCCTTCACTGACACTTTCTTCTAATCAAAGCACATATTTCTTGTCCCTTCAAAGAGCAGGTACTGTATGGCAGTCCTTTTGGGCTAGGAAGGCCATTTATTTCTCTGTAGTAAACAGATTTGTCAAATGTTCCCATAGCTCCATAATGTCAAGTGTCAGTGAAGAAAGTCACATTAGGAGAGAGATTGTTGAAATATTTGCTAGATGACTATTGCTGTCTGGAAAAACCTCTTTTTTGAAGCTTTGTGTTTCTTTTTCCAACAGCCTGTCTCTGCCCTAATCTCAGCCCCTCCTCCTGCCTGGCACCTCATTGCTCTTGCTCTGTCTCTTTTCTGGAAACTCCCATAGGAAGCCGATTATATAAACATAAACATGAGCATAGAACTGGAAAGGACTTTAGAGACCATTCAATTCAAAATCCTCATTTTACAAATAAGGAACCTTAGGACCACAAATATTCAGTGACTTGGGCAAGGTCACATAGACAGTTAAGTGTCAAGGAAATCTGAACACAAATGTTCCAACTACAAGATGGTTCCATGATGCAATATGGTTCTAAGAAGGGACTCTGACACTGCCCACCTGCCCCTCTTCATTAGCCTCACTGAACTTCCTTGAAGCATGGATGAGTATAGACTTATATGGAATTTAGAGTCCATAAATTAGTAACTTACCCAAGGTAATATAGGTATTAAATATCAGAGGCAGGATTTGAGTCCAGGAACTCTGACTCCACAGACAGTGCCCTTTCCGAACCAGGAGCCTTCTCAGAAGGACAAATGAGAGCTTGGCATAAAACTAGCCCAGTTCCTGAGAGCAGTTTCTGGCAAGGGTATAGTAGATTCCTCCTCCTGTTATGGTCTAAAGTCTTTCTGACAATATTCTGGATCATGGTGTTTGCTATCTCCCTTTCTTGTCCTTCCTCTTCTCCCTCTGGAAGTGACAGTACCAGCCCTAGTAACGAGGAGTCAGTGTTTGAAGGCAACAACTATTTCCCTGATTTGGGGGTGGGGGGGCAATGCATCATGGCACCTTTTCTTTTTCCCTCTTGGTATACCTTAGGTGTTTCCAGTTAAATCAGGTTATCATCCCTAAAGGCGAAACCAAAAAAGCTGGGAGGGAAGGGTGGTGGGAAAAGAGGAAAAGATTGCTCTTCTGGCTAATCTAATTCTTCCTACAAAGCTTTTTATATTTTAAAGTCCCAGAAATGTAACCCAATGACCCTGTTTAATTTTTCATATCTTCATTATCTATAAGGAGAAGAGACATTTTCAAAATATTTTTTCTCCCTCTCTAAGGGAGAAATAAAAAAAAACGTTTTGTAAGAGAAACTAGTATCCCATAGACACTATTTCTTTGTAAAATTAAGACCTTGCATCCCAGATCCTTAGAACTGGAAGGGACCTTAAAGACTGATTATCTAATATCAAGACAGACCATCTAACCTAACTACCTCATTTTCCTGAGGAGAAAATGGAAGCCCAGAATGGTGAAGTTACTTGTTCAAGGTTGTATAGATAGGAAGTAGCAGTGCCAGGATTGAAATGGAAGCATTGTAATGCCTAACCCAATCCTCATCTGATCCAACCTTTCACTCATGGAGCAGGGTGACTCAGCACTGGGTCTTGAATCAGAAGGACCTAAGATTAAATCTAGCATCAGGCATTTACTAGCTGTGTCACCCTGGGCAAGTCACTTAGTCTTGGTCTGCCTCAGTTTCTTCATCTGTAAAACGAGAATAAAAGTACCTACCTCCCAGGGTTGTTGTAAGAATAAAATGAGATGATAATTTTAAAACACTTAGCATAGTGTCCAACATATGGTATCACATTTACAATAGCATTTTAGGTCCTGTTTCTGCCCTCAAAGCCTAATTCTTTTCTCATTACCCTAGCAATCTGATTGCTACATTTTGATACTAACACCCCATCCCTGCCAAAAGATAAGAGAGATATCTGAATCTTCAGGTATTCCTGAATGGGCTATGTGGAACTGGTAAATGGGAATGCTGGCTTCCTCTGATTCAGCTCTGACTTCCCTGAAGGACCCATTAACATTCCTTAGGTTTAAGGCTGAATCTATTTGTGTTGCCCTTTAGTAAGGGTTTCCTTCTTCCTCAGTGGATTGAAAAATAAGGTTTTCTCTTTGGGCTAGAGACCTCACACAGAGAACCTTATACAGAATATTCAAACGAGAGCAGACTTTTACCAATCACCCAATCCAACCCTCTCCCTTTAGGGGTAAATTGAAGCCCAGAGATATAATGTGCTTAAAGTCAGAAGACCATAAGATTCAGAGCTGGAAAGCAATTTAGAGATCACTTAGCCCAATCCCCTCACTTCATAGGTGAGGCAAAAGCACAGAGAAGTTAGAAGATTTGCTCAAGGGGATATCCATATAAACAACAGAGACAGGATTTGAACTCAACTCTTTTGTTTCCAAATACCAGGTTCTTAGATGCAGAGCCATCCCTTGAACCCATACTGCTTCTCCTAGGCAGACTAGAAAGGATTGTGGACCAGGAAACAGGACCCTGGGAATAAGATGCTAGCTTTGCTAGTAAATAGCTAAGTGGCCTGAGGGAAGTCATTATTTCTTAGATTCCCTTCAGAATCAGGGTAG